>NW_027305566.1:218055-267055 GCF_039555335.1 Amphiura filiformis | reverse complement strand
AAGTACAATTTAATACACCCATTTAATATGTACTCAGGTGGAACCCGACTTTTTAAATTTTCATTTCTTTTTATGTAACAAATTCAGGTTTTTCCATTGCGCGGGGCCGCCGGGCAATACAAATTTAATGCTAACATTGAATAAACGCGTTTCTAGTATATACAGCGTCTGACTCTACCTGAGGACCTAGCCTGAGTCCCATGGGCTCCAAGAATGGCTCTCCATACACAAATGAACAAATACAATGAAGGGTCGCCATTGCTCTCCATACACAAATGAACAAATACAATGGAGAGTCCGACTGCCATGCAAATGAGCCAAGCGTCCTCTCAAGGGTATCAGGAGGGTGAAAGTGCATAGGATCAATGCCGGAAACTACATTTAAGCCATCATAACTTGTCCCCTGGTATGACTTGCTAGTAAAGGCCTATATGCTCAAAGAGAGCACATTGGACGTGACATGATATGCTCCATCAATAACGTGATTTCCTTTATTAATGACATTTTAAAGTGGAAAGTTAACATAGAGAGAATTTTGTCCTGCTTTCGCTGGAATTGACCATATATATAAAAAATGAGAAAACGGTTTCTTGCGTCGATCATGCTTTTTACGATGAGCATAATTGCTTACCTATGGATGCTATATAGATATTTATTGAGTTATCGTGTACCTAGATCGTCATTTTACCGAGAAAATGAACATTGAAATAATGGTCGTTGAAGTTCAAAGTTGTCACATTTTGCACGTTCATCGAATCTCACAGGAGAATGCGACAGTTCTCTTTTTTCTACCTTACATTACGTGAACAGCGGGTAAATCCACAGCCCCTTGAAAAGTTTGAACGAAATCCATTCGTAACTTCATATTTAAATCGGGGAAAGAACTTGAAAAACTCACATTTTTATCAGCTAAAATCTGTGCTTCCGCAGCCTAGTGACAATTCTCTAGTCCCTGGGCTCAAGTTTATAACTGTGAGCCGTAGTGTGAAACACACACACCCCCACACACACAACTTTGAAATTTTCTTTTTTTCAGCAAAGTTGCATTGTAAATTTTCAAATTAGAAACAAAATATAAAATTTTGCTCCATTTTTTGGAAATAATGACCCATTTTTTGCAAAATTTTATATCAAATGACCTACTTTTGTCAAAATTTTATACCCAATTACCCCCATTTCATTTTTGTTATATAAAATGACCCATTTTTATAGATACCTGTCACATTAAAGTTGAATGACAAGACCCCCCCCACCTCTGGGCATGGACTCTGACCGAGTCCGGCCTCGGGTCTTATTTTTGTTGGACTCGGACTTGGTTCGGACTCGGCACCCCCGGACTTGGACTCGAGTCCGTACTCGGACACAAAAGGACTCGGATTTGGCTCGGACTCGGATACAAATGGACTCGGCTCGGCTCGGACTCGGACATCATGGCTGGTATTATTTGACACATTTTGTGATGACACATTACTTACACTATTTGACACATCTGTATTATTGACATGACTTGTTACATAGTGGGCTTGACTTGGTGCTTGTGACCGTGTTGTGTTATCTTGACTGCTCGTACATGCCTTTGCAATGTGCCTTTTTTTGTTGCACTTATGGCATTTCTGGGAGTCATGTGGGTCTTTTAGACAACGATAACACAATTTCTTACCATCACCTGTATCCTTAGGCCTCTGATTTTGCCTTTGACTTGAGGGAGGGCGAGTTAGCGCAGCGGTAATTCCCTCGCTTTGCACCACTGAGGTCCCGGGTTCAAGCCCCGCGCGGCCCAAGGACTCATGTGCACTTGGTTTATCCCGATTCCATGCTCGCTCTCGCAGGTTTTCTCCGGGATCTCCGGTTTCCTCCTGCTTTCAAAAAATCGGTGATTAGTTGTTTGGCTATCAAAAACTTCCTTCACCCAATGGAATTTGGGGAGCTCCATAGATAATTGGTGGATGTTACAATCTAAGTGCGGATAGGTTTGCGCCAAGTTCGGCTGCAACTAGCCTAGTTGATGCGATCTGATTGTGATGATCCACCATGGCAGCGAAATTACAGCGCTTTGATCCCTCTAAGATCCGGAAAAGGCGCTATATAAAACAACGAAATTTATTTATTTTTTTATTTTTACTTCTATATGGTCTGTGTGACTGATAATGTAAGAACTAGACTCATTAGTACTTAATTTACTACCGCTTGCATTTGCAACGGCTTGTGACTCTCTAGCTGCGGCTTTAAAATCCAAATCCTTTATTGCGAGAAACGTCCTTTGAGTTGCTTTATTCGCTTGACCCAAAACCAAAAAATTACAGAGTACATCCTTTAGAAAATCACCAAATTCACATGTGATACTAAGCCGTCGTAGCACAGCTGAAAATTCTGATACACTCTCATTTGGGCTTCTGTTTACGCTTCTGTTTAAGCAATATTTAATAGTGTAATATGACCATTTGTGTAATTAAGTATCAAACCTTTTTAAAAAATTGTGTGAACATGGCCTTAGGCTTGTATTTGGCCAATGTTGCAATCAAAATGTTAGTTTTCAAATGTGTATATAAAATTGAAATGCTGATGAAATTTCTTACTGTATCAATTTTTAGTGTGTTAAAAATCTTCGATTGTTTTATAATTTGAGAAATATGTTTATTTAATTCAAATACTAAATGATGAATTTTCTTGTTATGTAAATTCTATTGTGTCATAAACCTTAAACTGTGTAAATTATTTAGTTTCCAAAACATGTCTTTTATGCTGTATTTTGGCAAGTATAATGGAAATCTGAAATTTCTTTCTTGAAAAAATTCTGAATTCTGAATTTTATATTTGATAAAAACAATTTTTAGTTAAATTTGATGCGCTAATATGTAAAATATGGGTTAGTTTCCCCATTTTAAATTCATGATGATTGTGTATGCTATGTATCCTTTGTATTTAAATATTTTGTTTCATTATTTTGATATATTTTAATGTATATTTTTATGTGACCCCTGGGCCTCATGGAAGAACAGAGGATACCTTAAAACATCCACTGAATGAGTAACCCAGGCAAAAGAAGAAAAAAAAAAACAAACAAAACGCTGATAGAATTTGAAACGCTCAGCTATCTTTAATGGCTTCCCACAGAAGTGCTCCTTTAATATCTCCACGAGCTGTTCATACGACTTATCTGATACCTTTTCCGGCGCTACTTGTGACTTAAATAACTGGTACGTCTGCGGCTCGATGCATGCCTTGTTTTGACAATGTTTTCTTTAATGTCAGTCGCCGTAAAAAGTGTTCCAATCGCTCGATATACGACTCAAAGTCTTCTATATCTCGATTGAATTTATCCATGGTAATTTTCGCCATCGTCTCGTCGCCAATTTGTGGTATATTTGCCACAAGAATAGACACCAAAATTAACACATGTCAGACATTTATGTACCAGTTCAGAGAGCGTTTTATTTACAGGTCAAAGGTTGGATGAGCCGTGGTTACTTCCGGTAACGATAAGGGCGCAACACACTAAATGTAAGATATCACAGCCGTCACCTCCCATTTATCGTAAAAAGAGAGTCTATTTTAATTCTTTTCTGAAATAACCTGCCGGAAAATGACATGATCTGCTACATAAATAAGTCAAGCTCTAGAATTCGTGATATGATTTTTATTAAAAAGCCTACTTTTTCAGTGCCTGTGAGAATCGGCCAGTTTTATCTAGGTTTTTATTTGTGTAAATTGCTTCCAATCAGTTTCACCCCAAGGAATCCAAAAATTAGAATATCGACTTGGAGATGCTTTGGTATCACAAAGAGGGTAAAGAATTGGAACTGAAGTTCGATTATAATGTTGCAATCTTTGTAACAATTCTCGCACTTTTTCAGGATGTGCCTTCGACAAGTCATTAGTTTCTAATGGATCCGTTTTAATGTTAAACAACCATATGAGTTGGTAGGTGTTAGTGGCTGCTGGTTTACGTAAAGTGGATTTTAACTCTGGTGGTACGCTCCAGTCTCCTTTCTCTGTAAAGTGGACAGAAAGAAGAAGAAAAAACAACACAATCAAGTTACATGTAGTAAAGTCACATTTGGGTAAGGGATATTGAACGGAAGATAGTTATCACTCTTAAAAGTATATTCTTCATGAAAATTGAAAGAACCCCAAAATGATTCTTTCTGGCCTTTCAAGATTTGTTTTGGTTCTTCGTAGAACCATATAAAATGTTCTATATACATCCCAGCAAACACAAATCGTTTTTGACATTATTCGCAAAAGGTTAGAAAAGGTTGTCAGAAAACGTTCAAATGTCAGGTTATATAAAGGGTATATAAACGTTTTCATAACATTCACCCGACATTTATCTGCTCGAAACGTCGGTTGTATTTTTGTTAACTTTTTCTACCATCCCTGTGGTTTTGGATTTTTTTTCGAGTGCAGGAACAGTGTACACCATTCTGGTTTACATACTGCCCAAAATATAACCCGTTTAAAACATTTTTAAACACTTTATAAATCAATTAATTTTGTTGTAAAAAGGTTGATATAACACAGTCGCGGCACATGTTTTTAGGTTCTACTTTTATAAACACTTTTCCCTAATAGTGATAGTGCCATGCGATTTAGCCCGGTACTGGTGGTTGGGAATATATCTGGGATTATGGATATAATTTAGATGTTTGAAAGAAGACAACTTACTGGGTTCATGGGTAATAAGTTTCCATTCCCCAACACGTATAGCAGCATTAGTCATGGGTGTAAACAACTCTTCATTGTGACTGAAGTTTTTTGGTGTTTTGTTTGTTGTAATCAGTGGGTCAATATTGTGTAGAATCTCTGTCCGTGCACTTGGCTTTTTGTCACTGCGTATGAAAAGTTTGGATGCGTTTATACATAGGCCTAATATAATACTTGTTAACAAAAAACGGATAAAGTACGAGTCGACATGCCTTTGCATTTGAGCAGACATTAGCGAATCTCACGTCCAACCCATCACCATACACCTCTGCATCACGCATGTTTTTGAGTAATATACATTAAATTGTCCTCTGTTTATCAATGTGCCAATCCCTCCTTTCAAAAATAATGGTCTTGTGCCCACAGATATTTTTACATTTATATAAGCATTTGAACATTATGTATCCCTCAGGTAGAGGGTGTCCCTGAAAGAACTGTATCGTCGAAAACGCAATTGTTTGGGTATTTTAACGCCACAACTAAACACAACTAAATACTTGGTCTGGTTGAAGAATAAAGCAGCTATCACATACTTTTTGAATTTTGACAATTGACCATACCGTTCTTTTAATATACGAAATTACGAAACTCCTTCATTTTCAGGCCTTTCCACGGATTCAATCGATGATCTTATATTCAAAGCTCTAAGGCCATCTTGATTTAATAATTCCTCTCAAAGCCCCCGCGCGCATTAGTAATATCGCCCTTTTTTTCGCGTTATTCCTGCTGGATTGAGTAAATTTCATTTTTTTTTTTTCGGCTGTTTTATTTTTTTCCGATCCACCATACAAAAATCTTACGTCTGGCTGACATTGTCACATGTCAACATATCCTAGAGCGTAAATCTCAATAAAACTCTTCATCTTGACCGCAGTGCAACCTCCTTGAGAGGTGAAAATGTGGTCTATTCTTGCCACAGATACAAAAAAATTCAAGTAAAAAAATAATAAAGAAATTAATCAAAACCGCATTCCATAATTAGGTTTTTAACTTTGAGACGAATTATTTAGCTACATTTGCGTGAAATTACCCAAAAAATCAGTTCCCGACAATACAGTTCTTTCAGAGACACCCTGTATCTGAAAACCATGACCAGAGAGAGGGCGAGAGGAAGGGGTAGCAGATAGAGAGAAAGAAATACCATACCAACAAAAAACTAGACTTAGCTGTGGTCTAACCCACGAACACAGCCGTGTTGTGACCCCTAATGACCTTTGACCCCAAAATATATGAAAACGCCCATAGACATTGGCTAATGTCAATGCATGGGTGCATGTGGCACCACTTTGCTATGTTACTTGTGGCAGAAGGGGCATTTTGAAGGTTTTTCGTCTCAGACCGGAAGTGACCCCTTAATGACATTTGACCCCAAATCAAAAATACCATAATGAATTGGGTAACCACAATTCATGTGTGAACATACCGTTACTCTCCTATGTTTTTCTTAGCAAATAAAAAAATTTGAAGGTTTTTCGTTTTATACCGGAAGTGACCCCTTAATGACCTTTGACCCCAAATCTGTGAGGACCCCATAGACACTGGGTAATAACAATGCATGTGTGCAAGTGGTGTTACTGTCCTACGTAATTTGTGGGAGAAGAAGCATTTTAAAGGTATTTCGTTTTGTACCGGAAGTGGCCCCTTAATGACCTTTGACCCTAAATAACTAACGTCACGGCTGTGTAAATACCTGCAAGAATAGTGTGTAGCCTGGAGCTGAAGCAAGCTGATTGACAGTTAATTAGAAATGCTTAGGTCCGAAAGCACTGCGCTAGTCCTAATTTGAAAAACATTACATTGGTCCTAATCTGGAAAACTCGGAAAATTCGAACTAGTGCAGTGTTTTTCATATTCTGACTAATGCAATGGTTTTCAATTTCGAACTAGCGCAGTGTCAGACTGAAAAATTGGGTTAGGGTTAGGGTTAGGTTGGGGTTAGGTTAGCGTAAGGGTTAGGGTTAGGGTTAGGGTTAGGGTTAAGTTAAGTTAAGTGATAGAATTGGAGTTATGGTTAGGTTTTTGGTTAGGGTTAGGTTAGGTTTGGTTAAAGTTCAAATTCAATTTTATTAAATACCAGTCAGAATTAATAGGTAAATTTTCACGGGAAAATTTTCTGGACACGTGACACCCATGGGCGCAGACATATTAGCATTATGGAATGTGACCCCGAGCACGGCGGGTGGTCTTCCAATGTATTTGAATAGGGAGAATTCCTCCTTAGATGCAAAATAAGTAACTTGTCGCAAGTTAAAAATATTGTGGTAAGAGTTTCCGTAGATAAATATTTTTTTCCGTAGGTAGATATTTTTGAAATTACGTTTTGATAATATTGTGAAGAAATTAAGATAACATGATATTCAATAAATTTGCAATACACGAATTTCTATCGAAATTGCGGCCAAGAATACTATTCCAATTCAAAATTACTAAGACTTGAATAGCGAGGTCACCGCCGGGGGTCAGAGATCAGGCTCGAGGTTACACTTACATTGATACGCATTGGTCACGTGTCCAGAAAATTTTCCCGTGAAAATATACCCATTAATGTTGACTGAAATACATTCAGGCCTTTGGCCGATAGTAAATACAAAATATCTTGCATTATAATACATCACTAATACACAAACAACACAAGTTACTTTTAAATTTCATGAGAAAACAGTGTAATAATGAACAAAATGTATTACCATTATGTTTCACCAACACTATTTCTTAGAATAAATGCAGCTAAGACTGCCAAAGTATTTGAGTCTTCCGTATTTATTATAGAATAAAACTTTTGCCGAGTTGGACGAGTTAATACTGGCAGGTATCTTGAACGCAAACTGGTGAAAAAAATTGCAGATGACAACAAAATGAAATTCGTCTTCGGTATTGCCCTTTTTGCCAATGACACAAGTGCGACGTTATCTATCAATATTCTGAATTCTACCAGCCTTAATAAATAGTGAATGACTCGAACACCTCAACCAGCTAAGGACTTTTATATGAGATGAAATTTCAACAAGTATCTTTCAGGATTAAGAAGAAATTTAAATTCTCTCTCTGTATGTTCAGAATTTATCAAGGGTGTAAACATCAGCAAACTACTCTTGTCTCGATGTGTCTCGTAAGGGCTCGAATAGAGACTTGTACATAGTATTTTTGTGGAACCTGAGAGCACACCAGGCACATGAGGCCTACCATGCCTACTATTTGCAAGTTTGTCTAAGCTATAAGCTTGCTTACCTTATAGTTTCCCACACATTAAATCCATCAAGAGGTTTCGTTCCATTTAAGGACCCTCCAGCGAGTCCTTGGACAAATGTCGGAAACCAGTCCGTGACATGTATCAGGTCATGACTAACACGTCCCCTGGAATGTGGTGGTATTAATGGACTATTAACGAACCCAATGCCACGAACTCCGCCTTCCCAGAGTGTAGCCTTCTCACCACGAAGCGGCCAGTTGTTGCCAGATTGGTCACCCGTAAATCCGCCGTTATCTGTTAAAACATAAACTCACTACACACAGTTTGGAGACAACTAGGGATGGTTTGGGCATCTTCGCAACACACAGTGTAATTTACCCATTACCAACTTCAAAGTAATGCGCCATATTGCCTTAGCTCCAAACCCGCAGCACCCATATTTATCCAACAGTCAAATATGTTAAAAAATCACTCATGAACTTTCATGTTCATTTATTTTTCAGATTCAAATTATTGTTAAATTATTCAATTGCTTATATTTACCCCATAACGTATTTGAGATTAAACATTGACTTTGTTGTATATTTTACACCCTGCTACGATTGGTGTACTCAGTCAGCAGTACTAGTGTTTATGCATGCAGGTCGTATTCAACAGAATCCATGCTTGCATAGCTGATCCCCGTTCCAACACACACACACACAGCGGCCATGCGAAAGATGGATTTTTAATGTCACAAAAAACAAAAGATCCGCCAAATTTGCAACGGATCCGCCTCACAAGCTACAAAATTTAAATATTTGCAATTAAAAACTCGTGTTTTTGAAAGATTCTGAATTTTATCAATGAAAATGCAGCGATGACGTCATTGGGTTAACGATTTTCCAATTGCTGATTGGTTGATTGCGTCACTGTCTGTGATCTGTGCATGCACGGTACGGTCTGTACGGAATGATTTTTCGTATGGGTAAAATACACTGTGCAACATTACCCTACCCCTCTCGTCTAAACCTCTTGATTGCTTGATTGATTGATTTTATTTGGTTCCATTGTAAAAATAGGAAATACATATATTATAACATGTTAAAAATACATTATTATGACACTAGACAAAGAAAAAGACCAAGATATATATAAAGTGAAAATAAAATACACTACCCAGCAAACACAAAAACGTTTTAAAAACGTTTTAAATAAGTTATATTTTGGCTTTTGGTTTAGGTAAAAACGTTTTAATAACATTAAAATGTCGGGTTATATAAAGGTAATGATAACGTTTTAAAACGTTTTCTATGAAAACACACTACAACAATATTTTTAAATGTTTTCAAAAAATGTTATTGTAAACTATTTTTGCAAACACAGAAATGTTCTTAAAATGTTTTTTTTTTAAAACCGTTTAATAACATTTAAATGTCGGGTTATATAAAGGTCATGAAAACGTTTTTAAAACGTTATTGAAAATATTTTGGGCAAACATTTTTCGCAAAATATTTTTTCAACCCCAAAATAACTTTCTGTTTAGAATGTTGTGTATTAATTTTTCAAGAATGTTTTTGGAATGTTATAAAAACGTTTTTATACCCTTTATATAACCCGACATTTAAACGTTTTCTGTAAAACATTTTTGTTTGCTGAGCAGTAGATTATCAAAAAATGTTGTTTAAGGTTATGAAAACGTTTTATAATATCAATATACCCTTTATATAACCCGACATTTAAACGTTTTCTGACAACCTTTTATAACCCTTTGCGAATGATGTCGAAAACGTTTTGTGTTTGCTGGGTAGGAACCGGGATAACCCATAAAGCCAATGTTTCAGGCTTATTTCCAATGGGGTCCTTAATAAGAAGATTCTGGCAGAAAAGGCAGAGAATAAACAACAAAAGAAGAAAAATTGGACAGCATACATTACTGAGATAATTCCTTATTGCACTCTTGAATTGATTAAGTTCATTGTAAATGAACAAGATAGTCATCACGAAGAAGACTGGTGGTTAAGTACTGAGTAGGTAATATATTAGTATGATTGCTTGATTATTTTGTGTGCATTTGTTGTCATATATTACACCAATCATATCTTACTTTCAATTAAAGACTTAAATTTTGTTTGCTTAATCAAACAGTGTATTTTGTGTTGTGCATTCGTGTGAATGGATAAAAGGTGATTTTGGCCTTAAGTCAGTACGACTCGTAACAGAATTGACTGGTAATTGCATATGGATAAGGTTAATAGAAAGTAGCGTCAGCTGAACTTTTAATTTTAGGCACATGGAATTTAAAAAGCCGCCTTCTGGTATTGTAATTGTGAATTTCAGACGTTTTAGTAAAAAAAACTGACACAAGTAGGGGGCACTAGACCCATAGTATATTGTGTGCACATGACATAATTTATTCTACACTCTACATTCATAAAATTCAGAATGTCAAGTTCTCTCTCCCATTGCTCACACCTCGCACGCCATATTCTTTAATGATATCGCAAATCGTATAGCAGTATAGCTTGATACAGCTGTGTTTGCAGATATTTCCGTGGCTAAGTGATTGTGGAAGTGGTGAGGGTTGGGGTGTGTGGGAGGGAGGAGGCAGGGGTGTTTACATTACCTTACCAGTTGAAAAAACTAACACCGAGTTGTTCCATTTGTTTGCTTGCTTCAACGCGTCAACTATCCGACCAACCGAGTAATCCATATAAGACACCATACCCGCATAATTCCTGCGATTACTATTAGATATATTCATATATGTGTAGGCTGGGTCTTTCGGTGGTTGTAGGGGTGCGTGTACTGCTTGATATGAGACATAGAGAAATAAAGGCTGAAAAAGGAGGAAAACGAGATTATTCCAAATATTTCAGAAAGGATCATTGTCATCATGCATACATGTGCGAAACAGTTATGTTTACCCCTGTATATCATGAACAAAGCAATAGATCAGCTATCACATACTTTTTGAATTTGGACATTTTCAAACTTTTCCACGGATTCAAATACCAATCGATGATCTGTATTCAGAGTGCTAATCACTGCGCATCATTAGCGCATGAGGCGTCTATTGTCATCATGGTCATTGACAAATATTTGACTCCATGGAACGGGCTGAAAATGAGGTAGTTTCGTAAAATTCTTTTAATTCAAAAACGAAGCGGTCAATTGTTAAAATTCTAATGCTCTAAAAGTATGTAATAGCTGATATATTCCTCAACTACATCGGTTATTTAGTTATGTTTGGTTTGTGCGTAAAAATATCCAAAAAATCAGTTTCCGACAATAGAGTTCTTTCAGGATCACCATGCTTGTACAGGGGTGAAAATAACTGTTACCTCAATTCTTTTGCGGTCTGTATTTCGTTTCGGACTTTTTCTCTTTCCTCCTTTCCTTCTCATTTTCTCCTGATCACGTAGCTTCTCATTTTCCTTATTTTCCTTACTCTTTTCTTCCCTTCTCTTTCCTCATCCATAGTTTTGTCCTTGATATCCTTTCAATCAGATTTTTTACTATTGCTCAAAAATGTTATTAAAACGTTATAAACGTGCCCTTTTTTGTTTTTTTAAACGTTATAAATGTGCCTTTTTTGTTTGTTTTTTAACGTTATAAAGGTGTCTTTTTTGTTTAGATCAGAACATTTAAATTTTAGGTTAAATAAAGATCATGAACATGTTTCATGTGAAAACACACTATAACAGGATTAACAGCATTTTAACATCATTTTTGTATATTATCGTTTTTTTCTTGAATATCAATGTTTGAAACATTCTAGTCAGGGCCGGATTTACCTTTTGTGGGCCCTGGGCCAGGCCAAAATGTGGAGGCCCCCAACGCATTTTTCGGTAGGCATGTGCCCTCAAGTGGCCGAGCTTTTAGATTTTACTAGGACATTTCCTCGCGGAGCGCGTGAAAATGTCAAATTTAGATTATTTTTGCCCAAATTGAAGATGAATTTTGCTACATAACAGGCCAGTGCGCGCGAACATTGTTTTAGTGTTTTCGGCTCAAATGGAAGATGCACACTACACAGGGCAATTTGGGGGCCCTGGTCCATCTGGCCCTATGGTAAATTCGGCCCTGATTCTAGTGATCTCATATAACATTATTTCCTTTTCAGAATTACTGTTTACAGATTAGTCAAGTGCTTGACATTTCTTTTGTTTTTTCAATTTGGTCCCATGTGGAGCTTAATAGGAGTTACGCACAATTAATTAGCTAGCGATTTTGTGAAATTTTTAAAATTTGGCCATTTTGGCTAAATATTTTTTTACCTGAAGATAATTTCCAAATTTCAAGAATGTCATGCACTAGCTAATGATGCAAGCTTTAAAATGATTATGATACATTGTTTTATTTTATAGGCTGCCACCTACAAAAGTGAAGATACCTTGACTCACTATCCTACTCATTATGTATGTGCATAATTAATTATATTAATTAAGTATGTAATTAAATTGTTGAAACAATTTCATTACATACTTAATTAATAGATTTTCATGATAAATTTAATGCAACCATTAACATTTCAAATAATGCAAAATGTAAAAACAAATCCCTTAATTTTTTAATATAGGTATCATTCCTTAATCCGATCATCTACGTCACTTCGCCAGCGTACGCGTATTGAGATATATTCCACACAACAAACAATGTTTTTACAAACAATGTGAGATTAAGGTCATGTCTTTCATATAACCGGGGTGTATGGATGTCAACTTGCATACCTCATTCTGTTCCTTGATGATGCTTATTGCACGATCAGTGAATATTGTGGAGGAGTATCGTCCCTTCCATTTCTCTGGGTCTGCTATCATGTCGTTTTCGTGCAAGTCATATCCAATGCCCGTACAGCGATTTTCACAACTACAGCCCGCTGAATGGGAAAAATGATCACTGTTTCCAACCAAGAAACCTGGAGAGTGGTATGAATATTATAATAACAAATACACAGACGAAGTAGTGAATAAAGAAAGATAGTTTCTTCTGTTAGTTAGCAGCTATTATGCTATTTCATAAAAGGCACTTAATTCAATACCCACGTAAACCATACCAAGACCACCAAGTGATCGAAATGCAAACAATTACGAACTTTTCAGACAAATGCAGTGGCGTGGCCAAAGGGGGGGGGGGACAGCTGCCCCCTGTGTAAAATCTTGTCCCTCCCCTGTTGGAAGGTGGCCGCCCCGATATTTATTTGCACCATAAATTGATTTTGTTACCAAAAAGTGCCCCCTTAAAATTTGCCTTTCCCCTTTGTACCCCCCTGAAAAAGTGCTGGCTACGCCACTGGACAAATGTCCTCACATTGGGAGATTCTAAATTTTCGTGTTTTCACGTATTAAATTTTGGGAGTCTTTACAAAAAGTTATCGACGGAAACTCTTACAAAATACTACAAAGTTGCAAAATATGGACACGCGTGACCATGGCATGATGCGTGCGCGTTTCCAATTGCTGTGCCAAAGGTCACTTTTCTACAAGCTGTAATGTCAGCGGCCATCTGGTCACGTGAGTATTAAATTAAGTGCCTTTATTTAAATAATCTAATAGCTTTAGAGTTACCACTGTGATCGGGGAACTAGAGGTAACAAAATTAACTATTATCAAACTGCTCTGTCACATAGCTATAATGGGCAGTAGGCTATAGCCATGATAGAGTCATTTATGATATGGACCAGCTAAAAAGAACGCAATCTTTGCCTGAGGTAGGCCTAATCGACGAGCAAAATTGTTGAAATTCACTGATTAATATGGTAAAGATTTGTTTTTTGCATCATTATTCATTACCTCATTTTTACTTAGGGGTGGAACCTTTACATATTTAAGGGGATTTTTATAATGTCAAAAAAGATGGTCGAAGTCGATATTACGTGTAATACTTAAGGTCCGTGTTCATGCTTCACTGAATCTGCGTTGTGGAAGAGTTGGGTTACCTGCATTGCAGTCGCTCAAAATACTTCATTGCAGTATTATATCGCAATAAAGTTAAATTCGTTTTAACATGATTTTCAATTTGTGTTGAGTTGCGGCAGAAAATGGTCGATATATCGGTAACGCCACGCAGGTGCTGTGAAGCATGAACTGACCTGATTTATAGTCTGATTTATAATAAAAACATACAGTTCGTATTCGTTTTATAACAGTAAGAACCGCTACAGACTCCGAGTATTCGACATAGCATATTTGATGTAACATATCAACGCTACTTAAATCTAGTCCCATTCTATCTCCAGTAAAGTTTAAGTTCTAACGAATGTTTGAATGCGTAAAATGGATAATATGTTACGTAGAATATCTGGTAGAAATATGTTATCGAGTTTATTTTATCAACAAAGATTCGTTAGAAGTTAAACATTACTGGAAATAAAATGTAGTATAGTCACCAGAGGGGGTTCCCATGCACCGAGTGCTTTTTTTTCTAACTTACATTTTTGTAATCATTAAGGTGTCTATTAAATGAATATTGATGTTCCCAAAATTAAATATTGTCCCATGGGGTTCATTTGGCGGCCATCTTGGATTCCGACAAAATTCAATTAAATTGACATAACTTTTGAACTAGACATCATAGGAAGACAAATGACCCCATTTTCTGGATAATGTGGACATGAGCAATCAATTAAAATGGTTATTTTCATAATTTAAACATGTTGGACACATTAAAATGCAAAGTATTATGTCCCATGGCGTTCATTTGGCGGCCATCTTGGATTCCGACAAAATTCAATGAAATTGACATAACTTTTGAACTAGACATCATAGGAAGACAAATGACCCCATTTTTCGGGATAATGTGGACATGAGCAATCAATTAAAAGGTTTATTTTCATGATTTAAACATGTTGGATACATTAAAATGCAAAATATTATGTCCCATGGCGTTCATTGGCGGCCATCTTGGATTCCGAAAAAATTCAATGAAATTGACATAACTTTTGAACTAGACATCATAGGAAGATAAAATGACCCCATTTTTCGGGATAATGTGGACATGAGCAATCAATTAAAAGGTTTATTTTCATGATTTAAACATGTTGGATACATTAAAATGCAAAATATTATGTCCCATGGCGTTCATTTAGCGGCACCATCTTGGATTCCGACACAATTCAATGAAATTGACATAACTTTTGAACTAGACAAAATTCAATGAAATTGACATAACTTTTGAACTAGACATCATAGGAAGACAAATGACCCCATTTTTCGGGATAATGTGGACATGAGCAATCAATTAAAAGGGTTATTTTTATGATTTAAACAGATTGGATACATTAAAATGCAAAATATTACTAAAAATAGTATCTTCAAGGCATACTCGTCTGTATATAATAGGAGCTCTTTTTGGTACATTGAGAAGGATATTTTGATGTACGCCATGGGACATAATATATATTTTGCATTTTAATGTATCCAACATGTTTAAATCATGAAAATAAACCTTTTAATTGATTGCTCATGTCCACATTATCCCGAAAAATGGGGTCATTTGTCTTCCTATGATGTCTAGTTCAATATCGCTTTTGCTGATGACTTGTAGTGTAGAATGTTTATTATGGAATGTTGTATATTATCTGCATTTGCTCTGTTCATCATCTGAGTTTGTACTACATCGGTTTCTAGCCAATCAGATAGGACTCCTTTTCTTGTAAAGTGGTACTTGACGGTGTTATTACAACTCCACGCGATTCATTGCATGAAAAAATAATTATTTACCTGCTGTGGCCGCTGTGCGGTGTGTGCATGCACTATGTGGGAGACAATGGAATCTAGAGCTGCTGTGGCTCATGATCCACGAACAGCAAGTGGCGGCTGCTAAGTTTTGATGACCTATGCATGACCTTTGACCTTAATCATTACAAACAGTTTAATCATTATATTTTTATGGTAACCATAGAAGGTAATTTGACCATTACACACAACACGTTGCTTTTAAACCACTAGCACTGGCTCTTCTGAACAAATTCTGTAGTCGTTGCAGGTAATGTCCCAAAATGACCACGATGTCTGCAATCGTGATCGGCCTGATTAATAAAAAAATCCAAAAGCGACGAGCGATGCATGGCAAAATTCGGCGATTGTTCATGGCTTTCCAAACGAGGTGCATCGGAATCGCTTTGTAGAGACTTACAGAAGGACCTTAGGGACCTTTAACAAACACTTGTTAGGGGGCTGATGCCAAAAAAATCAGATCTCAAAAAATTCAGCCCCCCCCCTTTTTTTTTGACATGAAAATTATGGGTCAATCCCATAGAAAAGCATATAAACTCAATTTTCCCAGGAAAATTTGTGATCAATTTTCAGAGCCCCCCCGGAATCAAAACTTTAAGGCCCTTTTTGCATCAGTACCCCTAACAAGTGTTTGTGAACGGTCCCTAGTAATATTATATACATACCTGATATCGTCCAGACATGAGTTGTGTTCGAGTTGGCGAACACATTGGTTGTACATAATAATTTTCTAAAATAACGCCCTCATAGGCTAGTTTATCCAATACAGGAGTGTTAATTATGCCGCCATATTGTTTACTATGGTAACCTATATCATTATAGCCATAGTCATCGGCTAAGATGAAGATGATGTTTGGTTTGGTATCAGATGTGATTGCTGGTTGTTTGATAGTTTCTCGTGAAAACTATTAAAAAATACATACAAATCCTTTTTTAGAAAGTTACGCCTATTCGAGAAGAAATCGACTATGACATTCAATGAAATTATAAAGCAGAAAAAAAACATGATATTCAAGCAGGATAAGATATAAACAGAGAAAATATAAAACAAAGTTCAGGTTTATTCGCCGTTGTTGTTAGAGTCCATTAAATGTTATTAAAACTTTTCTACCAAAACCTTAATCATTGTGTTTCCTGTGCACACACAAACCACCAATACAAAAAAGGTTTCTATATCTCTTTCCGTCGAACAGAGTTATTTAATGTAACATTCCTTGAGGAACACACTGTACTATCAAAAATGCCTACATTGTACGATTATGGAGCGTTTAATATTTACGCCAAGGCGGGAATGGGTGAAATGGAAAAAAAATCACAAAAGTTCATGTTCCCTAGCTTCCGCTCAAAAATGATGTTCGGATTCATAGTTTGAAAAAAAAACAGATTCCCGCCTCAAGACCCCCAACACAATTTCGAACTGCCCTCACCGGCGTAAACATTTGAACTGCCCCTTACAGCTGGTTTTGTTTCCGAATACGATGCATGATGAGGTGACAATAATATTACTCCAGAGTTTCTTATCCACACAAAGTAGAGTAAAACTGTGACGAAAACAATGATTCCTAAGACTCTCCTATGTGTTGTAAATGTCATATTGTCAATCTGACACCAAAATGGTTATGATAGCATTGATGATTGATGGCAAATTGATGTAATCATTCCTGTAGCTGTGGAAAACAGAAAACAGAAATGACAGAAAAGACAGAGTTGAGAGTTTGGAGTTATTAATTGGATATATAGTTTGCAGGAAACTGCTGGGGTATATTGGAGTTAATGTTTAGCTGTTTAAGGAATCGGATAGCAACATTTGCATAGTGTTTTTGTCTGCTGACCCAAGATGTCCAATTAATGAGATGATGAATACTTGAAACTAAATGACAGATGGAATAATCACATGTTAACTCTAATCTTTAAATGTCTTAAAGGTACTGCTCCATCGTATCTTTTATCTTAGTTTACATTCATCCACTCTGTTCATTCAAAAGGTACCAGAAGTCAAACCTTTAATTTAATTATATGAACCATCTTGGTATAATAAATGCTGGTAAGCGCACTTTCCAAATGAGAGCAGTTAAACTCTGGAATAATCTTCCTGTTAGTATTTGTAATAACTTTGATATTAAACATGAGTATTTTCCAACTTAAGAATGCTGCATTTGTAAAACCTGCCTTAAAATAATACTATTGTAACATGTTGTTATCACTGTACATGGTGATGTCATGTAAATTAGTTTTAATTTATATTATCATTGTATAAATCTGCATCTCACATTTTGCTGTATTGTATTAATTGTGTTATGTTTTAATTATGTTAGGGAGTGTTCATAAATACTTTGGTGTGTGGGGGGTGGAAAAGTTGGAATATCGGACGTCAGAAAAATTTTGATCCCCCGAAAAAAGGGTGGATTTTTTTTCGATCCCCCTTTTTATGGTCTAAATTTTTTTTGTTCCCCCTTTCATTTCCTTAAAAAAGAAACCAAAAATATACATCATTAACAGTGGCACAGATTGCTTTTTGACATTGTGGTTGAAGAAAATTTCTTGAAGTCCAGTGAATCCAGCACCTTCTGCCGATAAAATAAGTTTATTGTACAAATGCGCGCGAAGCGCGCCAAAAAATTGCCGTATTGAAGCCTGACTGGTGAAATATAGTTTATGGTACAAATGCGCGCTAAGCTCGCCGAAAAATTTACCATATTGAAGCTTGATTGGTGAAATATAGTACAAAACTGGAATTAATTTGCGCGAAGCGCAAAAAATTGGCACTTTTTATTTTAAAATGTCCAAATATGGGGTTAATTTTGGTTAGAAACCCATATACAGGCGTCAATATTGGGGGGATGATTGCATGGACCATCCCCCCATATCAAAATATTGGAGGGAGATTTATTCCCCATCCCCCGGGATCTACCCCTATGGTCATTAACTCATTGGAGTTATTACTCATTGGAGTCAGTGTTACACCCAAATTGTAAAGTGCGCACATTTAGTTGATTTGTAGTTTGAGAATACAAATTTGATCACTTAACATTCATGCGCAGCGCGCAAAAATTTGGAATGTACATGCCTTCTCGTACATTTTACCCCGGAATTTTACCCTCACATTTTTTGATCCCCCATTTTTGATCCCCCTTTTAGGACCCAAAATCTCGGGGGGCGATATTTTCCAACCCCTCCCCCCACCACCACCAAAGTATTTTATGAACACCCCCTTATGTTTTACTCATGTTATGTCAGGATATCCTTGGAAATCAGTGCTTTGTCATTGAAGGGGCTACCCTGCCTAAAGAAAGTTTAAATAAATACGTTTGGAATGTACATGCCTTCTCGTACATTTTACCCCGGAATTTTACCCTCACATTTTTGACCCCCCTATTAAGGACTGATTTTTTTGATCCACCCTTTTAGGACCCATTTTTTTTTTTATCGGGGGCGATATTCCCCCACCACCACCTCCACCACCAAAGTATTTATGAACACTCCCTTATGTTTTACTCATGTCATGTCAGGACCTCCTTGGAAATCAGTGCTTTGTCAATTGAATAATTCATATTGGCCAAATATATTTGCTAAAATATCACTCATTTTGGAGATTGAAACTTAGATTAAATAAAATCAGTTATGTTCACCCTCTGTATATCCTAAACAAAGACAAAGTCATAATTGGAACAAACAGTCAATAGCTGTATCTTTTAGCTCACATTTAAGATCTCATTCGCAGAAACTGGTCAAGAATTAAAGACAGGACATCCAAAAACCCAAGTAAGATGCCGCGCCGATTGAAAAGTTGCAGTTTGCTCCATTGCAGGCCTTATTGATTTGTGTACATAACTTGCGAACTAATGCTGTGCTTTCATTGATTAGCATGTTAAAACTAGCGTCGTGCAACTTTTGATTTCGTTTCTTCCTTGGGTTTTAGATCTACGCTTCTTTAATTCTCAAATAATTTCAACAAATAAGTCCTTAAATCAGAGCTAAAGAGTACAGATACTGGCTGCTTGCTTTAATTTTGATGTATTTGTCTTTATTTAGGATATACAGTAGTGAACATAACTGTGGTACCTTAATTGTCTTGGCTTACTGTATACGGAATATGTAGCAAAATGTCACTGATTGGATTTTCAGCTCCAGAGAATACCACATAAATACAGTACAAAAGATTTTGTTATTTTCCAATTTCAGGTCCAAGGTCAAAGTGAAACTGGTGATCTGTACCATTTCCAACATGTTTAAATCATTCTATTGTATTTATCTTGAACCGATTTAGTCAAAATATTGATATGTTGTACAATATAGTAGGGAAACGCGCAATATCTGATACTACAGTCATGGACAAAAGTTTGGAATATTTTTATTTTTTGGCATAACCCTGTTTTTAAGTACAGATTTCTTACCATCAATAACCCATATGCCATGCAAACTGGATCACGGGTGTCTGCCAAGGTCGTAGGTACAATTCCATATCACACAATACCTAATGTAGGACAATGGATCCTTATGCCTGACCAATGAACCATCGGGCATCCTTTTTGCAGTTATTTTAGCGATATGATTCATAAGGTTACACTGGCTGTTGCATTACGGTGTGAAGAAACCAGCTTTGTTTTGTTGAACCTGTCTGTTGTATACGATATTTCTGATCATGGTGTACGAGTTGAGCGCATATTTATACGCCGGCGTCATCGACTTACGTAATTGCAGCTACAAACAGAAGGATATAGGCGCCGCTTTAGGAATTACATAAGGTGCAGTCTCTAAAATTTTGAAGAGACATTGGGAGACCGGAACTACTACAACTAGACCAAGGTCAGGTCGGCCCCGAAAGACAACTGCAAGGGAAGACCGATCTTTGCCGCAATGGCCGCACGAAGTCTGCATTTCGGCTACGAACAGAATGGCTGAGGTCCATAAAAGCGCCTGATACCCGGAAACTTGTGAACAATAGTCTGGTTAGTGCATGTTTTCGCGCAAGACAACCAATAAGAAAGCCGATACTTCTGCAAAGACATCGGCATGCGCGCTTGCTTTGGTCACAGAGATATAGGGATTTGACAGTAGGCCACTGACGTAATGTGATCTTCAGTGAAGAGGCCCGGTTCCGACTCTACACACAAGATGACCGATTCAAGGTCCGAAGACAGGTTGGTCAAGCCCTGCTTGAGGATTGTATCCTTCCTAGAGTCCAGGAAGATGGTGGTGGAATCACAATATGGGGAGCATTTCACAGTAGGTCGAAATCACAACTCTACATGCTAGAAGTACACATGAACCAGGACCACTACCTGTATGTTCTTGATACAGTTATGCTTCCGTTTGCAAGAAGAGACTTCGGGAACAATTTCGTGAACCAAGATGACAACACCACGGCGCACAGAACCATACACACGATGGAATTCCTTGAAAATGAGAATGTAGAACACCTGGACTGATCGGCTTTGAGCCCGGATATGAACCCTATAAAGAACTTATGGACAGAAGTATCCCGCAGGATAGGTAACATGGACAACCAACCAATCAACCTGCAGGAACGTAGACACGCCCTCATTGCTTGCTAGCGAGATATTCCACAAGGGACCTTGGCAAACCTGGACGAGGGAATGTCACGTCGCCTAAATGACCTTGAGCTGGCAAGGGGTGGACACGCCAAATATTGAGATGTGTTTTCTCAAGCAAGAGACTTATCTGAACAAATCTCAGTTAAAGTTTAACTTTTTGTTTTAACAATAAAATTTGCTAGTGTCTTTAATCTCATTTTGTGATACAAAGAGATCATAAAAAGTGTTGCGATTGTGTGATCCTTCCATTGTAATGCGCTTCTTCAGGTTATTCTTTGTTTAATTGACAAACTGTGTGATATAAACATCAAAGGACATTCATATCTTTCAATTAAATTCAACTGAGCATTACTCCAGAACAATAAATCTGTTCCTAATAATGATTGAAAACTGCATTTGATACAAAAATAAAAATATTCCAAACTTTTGTCCATGACTGTATTAGTAATTGAACAAGAAGTAATGATTTCAGTGATTTTTGAGTGATTTACGTGCTTCATATGATTTGTTCTATTTTATTGCTAAACAAGAAGAGTCTTTCAAAAAGACACAGTTCACGGATCAGGTGTATAGTACCTTTCCATTTATATCCTACTCTGCACTGATCTTACAATAAATTAATGATTTGAGGTAAAATGATACCTACATTCTGCTTATATAAATCTCCATCCAGCAAGAAACTCATTGAAATATGAACTTTCAAACCAATATCATAGGCCTATTGAAATTCGATTAATATACCATGCAGATAATAACCTTGGACCAATAATTATTAGGGATCCAATTAAGATAAGCAAACATTACTGGGTAGATAAAGGGAACTGCATTTTGTCAGTTGGAAGTATAACTGAGTAAATCGCCTGTATCAAAATAGCAGTGTAATAGCAGTAATATGCTCAGCCTTATCACAAAATAAGCAATAGCATTAACCTTACACACCAATCAGTAAAGTCTAGTATAATCATGTGATGGCTCAATCCAATAGTAAACATGCTAAGGAAAAAGGCAAAAAATAGTTGCCATTGTCTCAATACAAGATGTAAGATGTTCTAAAAGGTCCATGTCATGTGGGACAGGATTAGATAAAGGGATACAAACCTGGGTATGAGACATTAGGAATTATTTCCTAGCCTCTTAACCACGGGATTGATGGGCTACAATAGCTATTCAAGACACAGTGTATGTAAGGGTGAAACTGTGCATATGAGATATGGGTTCAAATGGGGGAAATGTTCACTCCGTGAACAAAAAGATTTATATTTGCCTCAGAATTTTTTAAGGATATACACTCTCACGAAATAGACATACCAAGGCTAAAAACACATTTTTACCCACGTTTAGGGGCTCATATAGAGACGTTTGCACAATATTTTTTGTGGGACCTGAGAGTACTATTTCTTCTGAAAAAACAACAACAACAAACTGTGTTGGTAAAATGCTGGCTCGTACGGCCATTTTCAGCGTTCGAAGCGAAATTGATTTCCAATGCAACATACTGCTGACGTCATTCTATGAATAGTAGCCAGTTTGGTTACGAGTAATAACCAGACTGACTGCGGAGGAGAACTATATGTTTTCAAACACGGAGAACTATTTTCATGTTCATTGATGTATGTAAAGCGCGGCCTTCAACGCCCAAAACTAAACTGGGAAAGCCACAAACGATTTAGATCCCGATAAATGCGCACCGTTTTGTTGACCATGGAAATTGGTTATTTGCATAATAAATATAATCCTTTTCCAGCACGTTTAGGTATGTCATGCACAAATTTCGATCATACGGTGAAATTGATCTAAAACTAAATTTTTTAGTATTTCTCATCAAGTTGATATACATATGAATTTTATATCACATTTTACAAATAGCCTATATAATAAAGAAGCGGCCTGATATTATTAATATATGTAAAAACCATTAAATTTGAAATACTTGATTCAGAGGTTTTTTTTCTGATAAAAACAACCGTATACGTTGTGTGCATTGACAGTGTTGGCAGTCCATTCTTCCAAAGCTGGCCATGTTCATATCATGACATTACTGTAGTTTCTAGGTCAAATCTGTCTCGTTCGAAGGAACTCACCGCTTACAATTGGTTTTTAATTTTAAACGACTTATTTTCTCCAAAAAAAATGTCATTTTTATTGTTCTCATAATATTAGCTTGCCAATGATATGATGTTGTCCGAGCCTTTAATGTACGATTTCCGTCAAATTTTAATTTTGTAATTCTTTATTCAAAATGTTGAAATAATGTTAGTAATAATGGCCTCGAACGGTTGCTGTCCATTTTAAGCTAAAATAACAATATTTTATTAAAACATTTTTGTTTGTTTCTTGTACTAAAAATATAGTGCACCAATTGTACTGGATTCTTTTATAAAAATGTGTCATTTTACAGTTGCATTTCCCTGCAGTCTGATTTATTTCACTTGTCGTTCGTATTGAATATCTTGAAACCCAACATCGCAAATGTGGTGATTTTACGGACAGCCGGCCGGTATCAGTCACGCTATTTAGCATCTTTTTCAGCATTTTTAAGGACAATTAGCTCTTTACCGTCCCCATTTTGTCCTTGAAGAAAATTATCTGAGGCACACTTCCCCCTGCCTCCCTGGCTACGACACTGGCCACGTTTTGTTGGACGAATTATATGCGATTCAAGCCTGATAACATCATAGGCCACATGATGTCCTTTTCCTATCTGACTGGCAATTTGTGCTAGCTTTGCTCTTAATAGTTAGCCCCTCAGCCACGCGCAATTGGGAAATGGTGTTCACTTTATGTTTGAAGTCGATTCAAGACCAACATTTTCCGAGGAACACGATCCCGGTAGGCCTTTTTTGAAAAAATGTGCCCAAAGTGCCCTTTTCCGGGGGTGCTCCCATTTTGGGGGTCAAAATTTGTTTTAAGTATTCTCTGGCCAAATATGGTATATTTGGTGTCTATTCATATGTTTTCGAGCATGGAAAATCTATTCTGATAGTTTTTAAAATCAAAAATAGCTGCCTTCTGCTCAAAAATCCAAAATGGCGCCCAAAATGCCTTTTTCCGGGAGTGCTCCCATTTTGGGAGTCAAAATTTGCTTTTAAGCATACTCTGGGCAAATATGGTATATTTGGTGTCTATTTATATGTTTTCTAGCATGGAAAATCTATTCTGATAGTTTTTAAAATAGCTGCCTTATGCTCAAAAATCCAAAATGGCGCCCAAAATGCCTTTTTCCGGGGGTGCTCCCATTTGGGGGTCAAAATTTGTTTTTAAGCATTCTCTGGCCAAAGATGGTATATTTGGTGTCTCTTTATATGTTTTCGAGCATTATAAATCTATTCTGATAGTTTTTAAAATCAAAAATAGCTGCCTTATGCTCAAAAATCCAAAATGGCGCCTAAAATGCAATATTTGTCCAAATTGAAATATTTCCCCATGTATGAACATTTTTAAAATGATTTTAGTACCTATTTGCATTGTGTGGGGTACAAAGATCACAATCAATCTATTTTTAAAATTCAAAATGGCTGCTGCATACCCAAAACTCAAAATGGCCTCCAAAACGATGTAGTAATGTGGCCAAAAGAAAACAATGTTCCACAACTTTAGTGTTGAAAATTAAGTGTTAGTTAAAATATAATTATGTAGAAATGTGTTGGTAGCAGTTTATGAAAGCTCAAAATGGTTGCTATTGGCTTGAAATCATACTAGTAATGTCCGTCACATAGCTCATAATGACTGTTTGTACTAGTATATGATAATGATCTTAGGTTCAATTTGCATTTTCTTGATTTAAAATTATATTACAGCTCCCTTCAAAATCCAATATAGCTGCAAGAACTAAAACACCACCTAATAGTGATTTGCTGTTCGCAGGTCATTTTGATCGCCATTTTGAACACCAATTACCTTAATTACCGTTACTTTCAAGACGGCCGTTTATTTCGTATTTTCCTATTTCATATAGTTATTAATTGTCATTTTTACGAGTCCTCTTCTGAACTCTCTTCACTCAACGGGACTTCTTCGTCCTCTGAATCTTCAGAGTCGCTGATCAGATCATATCCCCTTAGTTCTGTTGTGATTTCTGGAGTCGGCATGACTGCTTCTGGAGGTTCATCCCCTTCCTCCTCTTCCACCATCTATCTCACGTCACCTCATCTTTATTTGGAAGTGCCGAACCACGGTACCAAACGGGCTTAAGAACATCATCATCATCAAGTTCCCAGCCGTAGTATAGAGGATTCTGTTGTTTGAACATACCAACCAGGCAATTAACCATACAGTTTACTACAAAGTTTGCACATTGGATGTGGCATTTCATTGATTTACCGTCAGGGGGAAGCCTCTGAGACGGGGTTACCTTCCGCTTCTTTCCCTTTCCACACATTCTCATTGCACATGATGCAGTCATGTCTACAGTAGAATTCATCTCGACCTTTGCAGGACTTAACCCCATTAAAAGCTATTAAACCAAGATAACACTCATTGAAACAGCTCAACTGATTAAATCGGATCTTCTCTGGTTGTGCACAAGTGTCTGTTTTCATGTGCGATATCGCAATAAAGCTGGTATTATAGCTTCAGTTGGGTAACCGATTATAAAGGAAACGAAAGGAAACAATGGTATGTGTACCTTTGTTCACGAAATGAGACAATGGGCTGCTTTTTGTAAACCAGCATTCTTGAAAATGAGCAACATAATGATTGTTGACTTAACACGGTTTGGACATAATTTCTTCATATTTTTGGTGTTATCTGTCGTTTACATATCCTTCCTAAAAAACAAAAGTGCGACCCTCTCCAAACACCTAAATTAGCTAAAAAGTTAGGACATGTTACAAAACTATATTGTCTAGAATTTTAGAAGAGTACTTTTAATATTGGCCGGTTATTTTTCACACAGCGACGTTAACTAGGCAATGTACTATTACCTATAACATTAACTAAAACACCAAAGTACGAATATTTCCAAACATCTAAATTAGCTAAAAATTTAGGACATGTTAAAAACTATATTTTCTAGAACTTTAGAAGAGTACTTTTAATATTGGCCGGTTATTTTTCACACAGCGACGTTAACTAGTCATATCCCCATACTTTTAACGTAGGGCTATTTGCAGAGGTCACGCGTCAATGGGAAAGAGCACTGTGTATTGTGTATAGGAAAACGGACAGTAACTGCAGTATGATAGCGCCTATCCACTGCCGTCCTTTCCTTGCTTGGCCTGTTGTAAACTATGTAAAGTTTGAAGTCTGTAACTTCATTTACATTGGCTGCAGTTTCTTCAAGGCTAGATAGAAGTTCTGGGCTTTCTGGATTCTGTTGCATCTTGGTAAAGGCTCTCAGTTTAGACCGGCCATAGAAAGGTTGCGTGAAGTCGCTGCCTGTTACTACATGAAAAGCAGGTAGGCTCTTGCAAATATCTCTTCCAAGGTGATTTGCAAGAGACCTAATATCATGGTACGTAATGCCTGCCCTTGACAGCCCGGTCCCTTGTCTGAAATACAGGTTCTTAGTAGCATTTTCTGCTACAAATAGCAACAGAATAAATACATCTGTGTCATCAGCTACCACACAAGTATTATGTGTTGCAGTAGAATACACTGCGTGGAAAGCCAGACGAGGGTCAGCTTCTCTTTGATAGGAGAACAGCTCTGGGATTTCTCGTATTACTGACTCTGGTTCTGACGGAAGGCAAAAATACACATGACCTTTTGTGACAAAAACATCTCTTCCTAGAGTAGATTCATCGGATAAGATGAAATCAGCTAGAAGTTGCGTTAGCTGCAATTTGTTGTATTCCTTTGTAAGGAAGTCATTCCATTCACCAAGCTTTGGTAACTGTTGGTCAATGTGAGTTAATCTTCTTTCTCTTCCTTTGTCTGGACGACCCTTAGACAGATACAGTGTTGAATTATCGGGTCGACGATTGTCGTCGAACACTATATGAAGAATTCTACCTGGAAGCAACTTGGTGGTCGATGACTCTTTTCACCCACGATCTAAAGGTAAATGGCTTGAGACCATTTATTGTCATCATACTGACGATACGCATGGCATCGACGACACAACACTCGATGTCAATTGGTGCTGAGCAATTCGGCGCTGCAGGTGACAGGAGTTGTAAGTTGTTTCTGAACATTGACTTTGGATTTGATCTACTTTTCACCTGTATTCACCTGTATTCACCTGTCTTCACGTGCTCATGGTAAGACTATAGTCTTATTTTTGCCCACCCACACTTATCATAAAAACCACACTGCATGGTCCTTAAAAATTGGCCGAGGCCCTATGGCCTTTTAAGATCACAAACACTCTTGGTGCCAAACTTCACTTCACTACAAAGTATCCCTTGCACTGTCAGATTGATGAAAGTATATACTATTTTGCAACACAAACTTCATGGATGGCCATCATTTCCATTACTGGGTACACAACTGTTGGTTGACTACCACCACTCACATCACCGCTATGCCTGCATGTCGTCGACCCGATGATTCAACGCTGTACCTGTCTAAGGGTCGTCCAGACAAAGGAAGAGAAAGAAGATTAACTCACCTTGACCAACAGTTACCACAGCTTGGTGAATGGAATGACTTCCTTACAAATGAATCCAACAAACTGCATCTAACGCAACTTCTAGCTAATTTCATCTTATCTGATGAATCTACTCTAGGAAGAGATGTTTTTGTCACAAAGGGTCATGTGTGTTTTTGCCTTCCGTCAGAACCAGAGTCAGTAATACGACAAATCCCAGAGCTGTTTTCCTATCAAAGAGAAGCTGACCCTCGCCTGGCTTTCCACGCAGTGTATTCTACTGCAACACATAATACTTGTGTGGAAGCTGATGACACAGAGATGTATTTATTCTGTTGCTATTTGTAGCAGAAAATGCTACTAAGAACCTGCATTTCAGACAAGGGACCAGGCTGCCAAGAGCAGACATAACGTACCATGATATCAAGTCTCTTGCAAATCAGCTTGGAAGATATATTTTGCAAGAGCCTACCTGCTTTTCATGTAGTAACAGGCAGCGACTTCACGCAACCTTTCTATGGCCGGTCTAAAATGAGAGCCTTTATCAAGATACTTCACATAGTTTACAACAGGCCAAGGAGGGAAGAGACGACAGGGGATAGTCGCTATGCAATGAGAATGTGTGGAAAGGGAAAGAAGCGGAAGGTAACCCCGTCTCAGAGGCTTCCCCCTGACGGTAAATCAATGAAATGCCACATCCAACGTGCAAACTTTGTAGTAAACTGTATGGTTAATTGCCTGGTTGGTACTTAGTTCAAACAACAGAATCCTCTATACTACGGCTGGGAACTTGATGATGATGATGTTCTTAAGCCCGTTTGGTACCGTGGTTCGGCACTTCCAAATAAAGATGAGGTGACGTGAGATAGATGGTGGAAGAGGAGGAAGGGGATGAACCTCCAGAAGCAGTCATGCCGACTCCAGAAATCACAACAGAACTAAGGGGATCTGATCAGCGACTCTGAAGATTCAGATGACGAAGAAGTCCCGTTGAGTGAACTATATGTAATAGGAAAATACGAAATAAACTTTATCGGCCATCTTGAATGTAACGGTAATTAAGGTAATTGGTGTTCAAAATGGTGATCAAAATGACCTGAGAACAGCAAATCACTATTAGGTGGTGTTTTAGTTCTTGCAGCTATATTGGATTTTGAAGGGAGCTGTAATATAAGTTTAAATCAAGAAAATGCAAATTGAACCTGAGATCATTATCATATACTAGTACAAACAGTCATTATGAGCTATGTGACGGACATTACTAGTATGATTTCAAGCCAATAGCAACCATTTTGAGCTTTCATAAACTGCTACCAACACATTTCTACATAATTATATTTTAATTAACACTTAATTTTCAACACTAAAGTTGTGGAACATTGTTTTCTTTTGGCCACATTACTACATCGTTTTGGAGGCCATTTTGAGTTTTGGGTATGCAGCAGCCATTTTGAATTTTAAAAATAGATTGATTCTGACCTTTGTAACTCACACAATGCAAATAGGTACTAAAATTATTTTAAAAATGTTCATACATGGGGAAATATTTCAATTTGGACAAATATTGAAATTTAAGGCGCCATTTTTGATTTTTGAGCATAAGGCAGCTATTTTTGATTTTAAAAACTATCAGAATAGATTTATAATGCTCGAAAACATATAAAGAGACACCAAATATACCATCTTTGGCCAGAGAATGCTTAAAAACAAATTTTGACCCCCAAAATGGGAGCACCACCTGAAAAAAGGCATTTTCGGCGGCATTTTGGATTTTTGAGCGTAAGGCAGCTATTTTAAAAACTATCAGAATAGATTTTCCATGCTAGAAAACATATAAATAGACACCAAATATACCATATTTGGCCAGAGTATGCTTAAAAAACAAATTTGGGAGCACTCCCGGAAAAAGGCATTTTGGGCGCCATTTTGGATTTTTGAGCAGAAGGCAGCTATTTTTGATTTTAAAAACTATCAGAATAGATTTTCCATGCTCGAAAACATATAAATAGACACCAAATATACCATATTTGGCCAGAGAAATAAAATGGGAGCACCCCCGGAAAAAGGCATTTTGGGCACATTTTTTCAAAAAAGGCCCGCCGGGATCGTGTTCCTCGGAAAATATTGGTCTTGAATCGACTTCAAACATAAAGTGAACAACATTTGGCTGAGAGGCTAACTATAAGCCGACCTAGCTATTTTCCATCCAATTGAAAGAAAAAATGAAAAAATATGCCATATGCCCTCTGACACTATAGTAAAGACCCTCGCGTGCAAGTGTTTATGGAAACACGCGCCTCCTGCATTTATCCAAAAATGTAAAATGCGTGTGCAATCCATGTTTTTCCAAATTTTATCTGTTTAATTCCATTACAGGTGAGAGTAGAAATATAATTATATAAGTGTATATCTAATCTATTGATTATAACGAGCAAATCTTACATATACCCAAAAAAGAATCTAAATGTACCTGTACACTTTTGACCTAAATGGCGTATCGGAAGGTGTATGATCTAATATGTATGCATTCAACTATTGAAACAGGGGACGAACAAACGCCCAAAACCTTTGTTTTGATATACTACTGATATGAGCCATATTTTGTAACACAGACTACGAAGGGGATGAGGGGTGTGGGTGTAATGCACCTCTCCTAATTTTCAATTATAAACGTCATATACTGTTATATTCGGTACTAACATATAGCAAAGGGTCTCCTCTATCCTGTGAGTGATACCAAATATGTCAAAAATATTCCCCGTGTATTTCAATGGGACGATTATTTAGTGGTGTGCGCCCTTCGAAGACTCATTTTTATAGGATGGACATGATTAATACCTGATTTTAAGTTCCGAAAAGTTGAGATTTTTGACTGAAACTGATGTCTTTGCAAAGAAAAAAGATCTGTTTTCTATTTCCGTCTACAAATACGCGATTTCATTCTTAAACGCACGAGAAATTTGCTTCAAAACACAAGTTCCCGTCGCATTGACAATTTAAGACCTGGCTATTGAAATTGAGCTATTTTGGCCACAATATCATAGAAGTGGTCACTTTTGATTATCTCGGTGCAGAAAAATGAAACATCTTTGGAATTATTTTGACGCAAAATGTAATTATAAGATCAAAACTCAATTATAACCGTTTTGAAAATAATCACTGAACCTTTAATTGGGTCTCAATGGACATTTAAAGTCAAAGCATACTATATTACGGCCTAATGATGGAAAAATGACGGCATTTTTATTATATGACCAAATATTCAATTCCCAAGAGAGAAATTTATCAAACAATTCTAATGATGGGGGTTCTTAATTTTAGATCTTGCTAAAAAAATACACACAACTGGGAAATTTAACATTTTAGAGTGTCAAATTGACGTTCTAACTACCCCCCCCACACACACAAACTTTAGGCACATGCCTATTTGCACGTCCTTATATTATGCATGATATAAGAGTGGGGGGGGGGGGCATGAAATGATCACATATCGCTTTTCGGTCATGTTATATTTGTGATTGTACATATTTTTAGTAAACAAAGTCACTTTCCTGATGTTAATGGGATTATAAATACAGTTTAACATGTTAATGGGATTATAAATACAGTTTAACATGGTCAAAATGTTGCTCTGGCCCTTGAATGTCGAAAATTGCGGAAAGTATCATATTTTTCACCCAGTCCCAGCTTGTTTGGAGCCCTGTTTTATAACTTTGGAGCGACTAGCGATAAAAAGCAATTTCACTTTTTTAGGATGTTGAGCACTGATTCCAAAAATAAAGAATATCAAAAATATTTTTTCTTCGAAGACTCATTTTTATAGGATATGGACATGATTAATACCTGATTTTAAGTTCCGAAAAGTTGAGATTTTTGACTGAAACTGATGTCTTTGCAAAGAAAAAAGATCTGTTTTCTATTTCCGTCTACAAATACGCGATTTCATTCTTAAACGCACGAGAAATTTGCTTCAAAACACAAGTTCCAGTCGCATTGACAATTTAAGACCTGGCTATTGAAATTGAGCTATTTTGGCCACAATATCATAGAAGTGGTCACTTTTGATTATCTCGGTGCAGAAAAATGAAACATCTTTGGAATTATTTTGACGCAAAATGTAATTATAAGATCAAAACTCAATTATAACCGTTTTGAAAATAATCACTGAACCTTTAATTGGGTCTCAATGGACATTTAAAGTCAAAGCATACTATATTACGGCCTAATGATGGAAAAATGACGGCATTTTTATTATATGACCAAATATTCAATTCCCAAGAGAGAAATTTATCAAACAATTCTAATGATGGGGGTTCTTAATTTTAGATCTTGCTAAAAAAAATACACACAACTGGGAAATTTAACATTTTAGAGTGTGAAATTAACGTTCTATCTACCCATACCCCCCCCACAAACTTTAGGCACATGCCTATTTGCACGTCCTTATATTATGCATGATATAAGAGTGGGGGGGCATGAAATGATCACATATCGCTTTTCGGTCATGTTATATTTGTGATTGTACATATTTTTAGTAAACAAAGTCACTTTCCTGATGTTAATGGGATTATAAATACAGTTTAACATGGTCAAAATGTTGCTCTGGCTCTTGAATGTCGAAAATTGCGAAAAGTATCATATTTTTCACCCAGTCCTAGCTTGTTTGGAGCCCTGTTTTATAACTTTGGAGCGACTAGCGATAAAAAGCAATTTCACTTTTTTAGGATATTGACCACTGATTCCAAAAATAAAGAATATCAAAAATATTTTTTCTTAGTAGACTCATTTTTATAGGATATGGACATGATTAATACCTGATTTTAAGTGCCGAAAAGTTGAGATTTTTGACTGAAACTGATGTCTTTGCAAAGAAAAAAAGATCTGTTTTCTATTTCCGTCTACAAATACGCGATTTCATTCTTAAACGCACGAGAAATTTGCTTCAAAACACAAGTTCCCGTCGAATTGACAATTTAAGACCTGGCTATTGAAATTGAGCTATTTTGGCCACAATATCATAGAAGTGGTCACTTTTGATTATCTCGGTGCAGAAAAAATGAAACATCTTTGGAATTATTTTGACGCAAAATGTAATTATAAGATCAAAACTCAATTATAACCGTTTTGAAAATAATCACTGAACCTTTAATTGGGTCTCAATGGACATTTAAAGTCAAAGCATACTATATTACGGCCTAATGATGGAAAAATGACGGCATTTTTATTATATGACCAAATATTCAATTCTCAAGAGAGAAATTTATCAAACAATTCTAATGATGGGGGGTCTTAATTTTAGATCTTGCTAAAAAAATACACACAACTGGGAAATTTAACATTTTAGAGTGTGAAATTAACGTTCTATCTACCCATACCCCCCCCCACAAACTTTAGGCACATGCCTATTTGCACGTCCTTATATTATGCATGATATAAGAGTGGGGGGGGCATGAAATGATCACATATCGCTTTTCGGTCATGTTATATTTGTGATTGTACATATTTTTAGTAAACAAAGTCACTTTCCTGATGTTAATGGGATTATAAATACAGTTTAACATGGTCAAAATGTTGCTCTGGCTCTTGAATGTCGAAAATTGCGAAAAGTATCATATTTTTCACCCAGTCCTAGCTTGTTTGGAGCCCTGTTTTATAACTTTGGAGCGACTAGCGATAAAAAGCAATTTCACTTTTTTAGGATATTGACCACTGATTCCAAAAATAAAGAAAATCAAAAATATTTTTTCTTAGTAGACTCATTTTTATAGGATATGGACATGATTAATACCTGATTTTAAGTGCCGAAAAGTTGAGATTTTTGACTGAAACTGATGTCTTTGCAAAGAAAAAAGATCTGTTTTCTATTTCCGTCTACAAATACGCGATTTCATTCTTAAACGCACAAGAAATTTGCTTCAAAACACAAGTTCCCGTCGAATTGACAATTTAAGACCTGGCTATTGAAATTGAGCTATTTTGGCCACAATATCATAGAAGTGGTCACTTTTGATTATCTCGGTGCAGAAAAAATGAAACATCTTTGGAATTATTTTGACGCAAAATGTAATTATAAGATCAAAACTCAATTATAACCGTTTTGAAAATAATCACTGAACCTTTAATTGGGTCTCAATGGACATTTAAAGTCAAAGCATACTATATTACGGCCTAATGATGGAAAAATGACGGCATTTTTATTATATGACCAAATATTCAATTCTCAAGAGAGAAATTTATCAAACAATTCTAATGATGGGGGTTCTTAATTTTAGATCTTGCTAAAAAAATACACACAACTGGGAAATTTAACATTTTAGAGTGTCAAATTGACGTTCTATCTACCCATACCCCCCCCACAAACTTTAGGCACATGCCTATTTGCACGTCCTTATATTATGCATGATATAAGAGTGGGGGGACATGAAATGATCACATATCGCTTTTCGGTCATGTTATATTTGTGATTGTACATATTTTTAGTAAACAAAGTCACTTTCCCGATGTTAATGGGATTATAAATACAGTTTAACATGGTCAAAATGTTGCTCTGGCCCTTGAATGTCGAAAATTGCGAAAAGTATCATATTTTTCACCCAGTCCCAGCTTGTTTGGAGCCCTGTTTTATAACTTTGGAGCGACTAGCGATAAAAAGCAATTTCACTTTTTTAGGATGTTGAGCACTGATTCCAAAAATAAAGAATATCAAAAATATTTTTTCTTCGAAGACTCATTTTTATAGGATATGGACATGATTAATACCTGATTTTAAGTACCGAAAAGTTGAGATTTTTGACTGAAACTGATTTGCAAAGAAAAAAGATCTGTTTTCTATTTCCGTCTACAAATACGCGATTTCATTCTTAAACGCACGAGAAATTTGCTTCAAAACACAAGTTCCAGTCGCATTGACAATTTAAGACCTGGCTATTGAAATTGAGCTATTTTGGCCACAATATCATAGAAGTGGTCACTTTTGATTATCTCGGTGCAGAAAAAATGAAACATCTTTGGAATTATTTTGACGCAAAATGTAATTATAAGATCAAAACTCAATTATAACCGTTTTGAAAATAATCACTGAACCTTTAATTGGGTCTCAATGGACATTTAAAGTCAAAGCATACTATATTACGGCCTAATGATGGAAAAATGACGGCAGTTTTATTATATGACCAAATATTCAATTCCCAAGAGAGAAATTTATCAAACAATTCTAATGATGGGGGTTCTTAATTTTAGATCTTGCTAAAAAAATACACACAACTGGGAAATTAACATTTTAGAGTGTGAAATTAACGTTCTATCTACCCATACCCCCCCCCCCACAAACTTTAGGCACATGCCTATTTGCACGTCCTTATATTATGCATGATATAAGAGTGGGGGGGGCATGAAATGATCACATATCGCTTTTCGGTCATGTTATATTTGTGATTGTACATATTTTTAGTAAACAAAGTCACTTTCCTGATGTTAAATGGATTATAAATACAGTTTAACATGGTCAAAATGTTGCTCTGGCCCTTGAATGTCGAAAATTGCGAAAAGTATCATATTTTTCACCCAGTCCTAGCTTGTTTGGAGCCCTGTTTTATAACTTTGGAGCGACTAGCGATAAAAAGCAATTTCACTTTTTAGGATATTGACCACTGATTCCAAAAATAAAGAATATCAAAAAGATTTTTTCTTAGAAGACTTATTTTTATAGGATATGGACATGATTAATACCTGATTTTAAGTGCCGAAAAGTTGAGATTTTTGACTGAAACTGATGTCTTTGCAAAGAAAAAAGATCTGTTTTCTATTTCCGTCTACAAATACGCGATTTCATTCTTAAACGCACGAGAAATTTGCTTCAAAACACAAGTTCCCGTCGAATTGACAATTTAAGACCTGGCTATTGAAATTGAGCTATTTTGGCCACAATATCATAGAAGTGGTCACTTTTGATTATCTCGGTGCAGAAAAAATGAAACATCTTTGGAATTATTTTGACGCAAAATGTAAAACTCAATTATAACCGTTTTGAAAATAATCACTGAACCTTTAATTGGGTCTCAATGGACATTTAAAGTCAAAGCATACTATATTACGGCCTAATGATGGAAAAATGACGGCATTTTTATTATATGACCAAATATTCAATTCCCAAGAGAGAAATTTATCAAACAATTCTAATGATGGGGTTCTTAATTTTAGATCTTGCTAAAAAATACACACAACTGGGAAATTTAACATTCTAGAGTGTCAAATTGACGTTCTATCTACCCATACCCCCCCCAAACTTTAGGCACATGCCTATTTGCACGTCCTTATATTATGCATGATATAAGAGTGGGGGGGCATGAAATGATCACATATCGCTTTTCGGTCATGTTATATTTGTGATTGTACATATTTTTAGTAAACAAAGTCACTTTCCTGATGTTAATGGGATTATAAATACATTTTAACATGGTCAAAATGTTGCTCTGGCCCTTGAATGTCGAAAATTGCGAAAAGTATCATATTTTTCACCCAGTCCCAGCTTGTTTGGAGCCCTGTTTTATAACTTTGGAGCGACTAGCGATAAAAAGCAATTTCACTTTTTTAGGATGTTGAGCACTGATTCCAAAAATAAAGAATATCAAAAATATTTTTTCTTCGAAGACTCATTTTATAGGATATGGACATGATTAATACCTGATTTTAAGTTCCGAAAAGTTGAGATTTTGACTGAAACTGATGTCTTTGCAAAGAAAAAAGATCTGTTTTCTATTTCCGTCTACAAATACGCGATTTCATTCTTAAACGCACGAGAAATTTGCTTCAAAACACAAGTTCCCGTCGCATTGACAATTTAAGACCTGGCTATTGAAATTGAGCTATTTTGGCCACAATATCATAGAAGTGGTCACTTTTGATTATCTCGGTGCAGAAAAAATGAAACATCTTTGGAATTATTTTGACGCAAAATGTAATTATAAGATCAAAACTCAATTATAACCGTTTTGAAAATAATCACTGAACCTTTAATTAGGTCTCAATGGACATTTAAAGTCAAAGCATACTATATTACGGCCTAATGATGGAAAAATGACGGCATTTTTATTATATGACTAAATATTCAATTCCCAAGAGAGAAATTTATCAAACAATTCTAATGATGGGGGTTCTTAATTTTAGATCTTGCTAAAAAAATACACACAACTGGGAAATTTAACATTTTAGAGTGTCAAATTGACGTTCTATCTACCCATACCCCCCCCCCCCCACAAACTTTAGGCACATGCCTATTTGCACGTCCTTATATTATGCATGATATAAGAGTGGGGGGATGAAATGATCACATATCGCTTTTCGGTCATGTTATATTTGTGATTGTACATATTTTTAGTAAACAAAGTCACTTTCCTGATGTTAATGGGATTATAAATACAGTTTAACATGGTCAAAATGTTGCTCTGGCCCTTGAATGTCGAAAATTGCGAAAAGTATCATATTTTTCACCCAGTCCCAGCTTGTTTGGAGCCCTGTTTTATAACTTTGGAGCGACTAGCGATAAAAAGCAATTTCACTTTTTTAGGATGTTGACCACTGATTCCAAAAAAATAAAGAATATCAAAAATATTTTTTCTTAGAAGACTCATTTTTATAGGATATTGACATGATTAATACCTGGTTTTAAGTGCCGAAAAGTTGAGATTTTTGACTGAAACTGATGTCTTTGCAAAGAAAAAAGATCTGTTTTCTATTTCCGTCTACAAATACGCGATTTCATTCTTAAACGCACGAGAAATTTGCTTCAAAACACAAGTTCCCGTCGAATTGACAATTTAAGACCTGGCTATTGAAATTGAGCTATTTTGGCCACAATATCATAGAAGTGGTCACTTTTGATTATCTCGGTGCAGAAAAAATGAAACATCTTTGGAATTATTTTGACGCAAAATGTAATTATAAGATCAAAACTCAATTATAACCGTTTTGAAAATAATCACTGAACCTTTAATTGGGTCTCAATGGACATTTAAAGTCAAAGCATACTATATTGCAGCCTAATGATGGAAAAATGACGGCATTTTTATTATATGACCAAATATTCAATTCCCAAGAGAGAAATTTATCAAACAATTCTAATGATGGGGGTTCTTAATTTTAGATCTTGCTAAAAAAATACACACAACTGGGAAATTGAACATTTTAGAGTGTCAAATTGACGTTCTATCTACCCATACCCACCCCCCCCCCCCACAAACTTTAGGCACATGCCTATTTGCACGTCCTTATATTATGCATGATATAAGAGTGGGGGGGCATGAAATGATCACATATCGCTTTTCGGTCATGTTATATTTGTGATTGTACATATTTTTAGTAAACAAAGTCACTTTCCTGATGTTAAATGGATTATAAATACAGTTTAACATGGTCAAAATGTTGCTCTGGCCCTTGAATGTCGAAAATTGCGAAAAGTATCATATTTTTCACCCAGTCCTAGCTTGTTTGGAGCCCTGTTTTATAACTTTGGAGCGACTAGCGATAAAAAGCAATTTCACTTTTTTAGGATATTGACCACTGATTCCAAAAATAAAGAATATCAAAAATATTTTTTCTTAGAAGACTCATTTTTATAGGATATGGACATGATTAATACCTGATTTTAAGTGCCGAAAAGTTGAGATTTTTGACTGAAACTGATGTCTTTGCAAAGAAAAAAGATCTGTTTTCTATTTCCGTCTACAAATACGCGATTTCATTCTTAAACGCACGAGAAATTTGCTTCAAAACACAAGTTCCCGTCGAATTGACAATTTAAGACCTGGCTATTGAAATTGAGCTATTTTGGCCACAATATCATAGAAGTGGTCACTTTTGATTATCTCGGTGCAGAAAAAATGAAACATCTTTGGAATTATTTTGACGCAAAATGTAAAACTCAATTATAACCGTTTTGAAAATAATCACTGAACCTTTAATTGGGTCTCAATGGACATTTAAAGTCAAAGCATACTATATTACGGCCTAATGATGGAAAAATTACGGCATTTTTATTATATGACCAAATATTCAATTCCCAAGAGAGAAATTTATCAAACAATTCTAATGATGGGGGTTCTTAATTTTAGCTCTTGCTAAAAAAATACACGCAACTGGGAAATTTAACATTCTAGAGTGTCAAATTGACGTTCTATCTACCCATACCCCCCCCACAAACTTTAGGCACATGCCTATTTGCACGTCCTTATATTATGCATGATATAAGAGTGGGGGGGGGGCATGAAATGATCACATATCGCTTTTCGGTCATGTTATATTTGTGATTGTACATATTTTTAGTAAACAAAGTCACTTTCCTGATGTTAATGGGATTATAAATACAGTTTAACATGGTCAAAATGTTGCTCTGGCCCTTGAATGTCGAAAATTGCGAAAAGTATCATATTTTTCACCCAGTCCCAGCTTGTTTGGAGCCCTGTTTTATAACTTTGGAGCGACTAGCGATAAAAAGCAATTTCACTTTTTTAGGATGTTGAGCACTGATTCCAAAAATAAAGAATATCAAAAATATTTTTTCTTCGAAGACTCATTTTTATAGGATATGGACATGATTAATACCTGATTTTAAGTTCCGAAAAGTTGAGATTTTTGACTGAAACTGATGTCTTTGCAAAGAAAAAAGATCTGTTTTCTATTTCCGTCTACAAATACGCGATTTCATTCTTAAACGCACGAGAAATTTGCTTCAAAACACAAGTTCCCGTCGCATTGACAATTTAAGACCTGGCTATTGAAATTGAGCTATTTTGGCCACAATATCATAGAAGTGGTCACTTTTGATTATCTCGGTGCAGAAAAATGAAACATCTTTGGAATTATTTTGACGCAAAATGTAATTATAAGATCAAAACTCAATTATAACCGTTTTGAAAATAATCACTGAACCTTTAATTAGGTCTCAATGGACATTTAAAGTCAAAGCATACTATATTACGGCCTAATGATGGAAAAATGACGGCATTTTTATTATATGACTAAATATTCAATTCCCAAGAGAGAAATTTATCAAACAATTCTAATGATGGGGGTTCTTAATTTTAGATCTTGCTAAAAAAATACACACAACTGGGAAATTTAACATTTTAGAGTGTCAAATTGACGTTCTATCTACCCATACCCCCCCCACAAACTTTAGGCACATGCCTATTTGCACGTCCTTATATTATGCATGATATAAGAGTGGGGGGGGATGAAATGATCACATATCGCTTTTCGGTCATGTTATATTTGTGATTGTACATATTTTTAGTAAACAAAGTCACTTTCCTGATGTTAATGGGATTATAAATACAGTTTAACATGGTCAAAATGTTGCTCTGGCCCTTGAATGTCGAAAATTGCGAAAAGTATCATATTTTTCACCCAGTCCCAGCTTGTTTGGAGCCCTGTTTTATAACTTTGGAGCGACTAGCGATAAAAAGCAATTTCACTTTTTTAGGATGTTGACCACTGATTCCAAAAATAAAGAATATCAAAAATATTTTTTCTTAGAAGACTCATTTTTATAGGATATTGACATGATTAATACCTGGTTTTAAGTGCCGAAAAGTTGAGATTTTTGACTGAAACTGATGTCTTTGCAAAGAAAAAAGATCTGTTTTCTATTTCCGTCTACAAATACGCGATTTCATTCTTAAACGCACGAGAAATTTGCTTCAAAACACAAGTTCCCGTCGAATTGACAATTTAAGACCTGGCTATTGAAATTGAGCTATTTTGGCCACAATATCATAGAAGTGGTCACTTTTGATTATCTCGGTGCAGAAAAAATGAAACATCTTTGGAATTATTTTGACGCAAAATGTAATTATAAGATCAAAACTCAATTATAACCGTTTTGAAAATAATCACTGAACCTTTAATTGGGTCTCAATGGACATTTAAAGTCAAAGCATACTATATTACGGCCTAATGATGGAAAAATGACGGCATTTTTATTATATGACCAAATATTCAATTCCCAAGAGAGAAATTTATCAAACAATTCTAATGATGGGGGTTCTTAATTTTAGATCTTGCTAAAAAAATACACACAACTGGGAAATTTAACATTTTAGAGTGTCAAATTGACGTTCTATCTACCCATACCCACCCCCCCACAAACTTTAGGCACATGCCTATTTGCACGTCCTTATATTATGCATGATATAAGAGTGGGGGGGCATGAAATGATCACATATCGCTTTTCGGTCATGTTATATTTGTGATTGTATATATTTTTAGTAAACAAAGTCACTTTCCTGATGTTAATGGGATTATAAATACAGTTTAACATGGTCAAAATGTTGCTCTGGCCCTTGAATGTCGAAAATTGCGAAAAGTATCATATTTTTCACCCAGTCCCAGCTTGTTTGGAGCCCTGTTTTATAACTTTGGAGCGACTAGCGATAAAAAGCAATTTCACTTTTTTAGGATGTTGAGCACTGATTCCAAAAATAAAGAATATCACAAATATTTTTTCTTAGAAGAGTGCACTACACTAAATCCTTCCGCATTTGGTGTAACCCTTCATAGTTCCGGTAAAAAAAAGGGGCTATGCGAAATATATCGGCGTCCCAAGGGAAACAAATTTGAGTGACTCTTGGTTGTTTTGATAAAAACGATAGAATAGGAGCTCAACATTACAAATCTGTACAGAAAATGTTCCGAATCGAATGTACATAGGCAATAGGCCCTCGGAACAATATCATGGCCGGAACTGGTAAGGAGGCGAGAGTGTCGGCTGAAATTCGGGATGGCGCTGTTCAGGAGTTCGTATCTTTTAAGCTTGTCTCAACTCAAAAAAAAAAATCAAATTTAAATAAAAGTTTAATCTTTATTTAAGACGTTGATTCGATCAAAATATTAAAAATGTTGTTACATGGGGTAGAAAAACAAACTTACTTTCTTGTATTTTCCCGTGTATTTCAATGGGACGATTATTTAGTGGTGTGCGCCCTAATGTCGCTCTGACGTCAAAATGTGCATGGGCGCCCATTGCAAAGTCGGGAAATTCTGGCTATGTACAAAAGTAGGGGCCTATAGGCTTAAATTTCTACAAAATGCACAAAATGAGCTTGGTGTCCCCTTTACATTGTTCACACGGTAAATATAATCTTCTTATAATATAATCAAATGACCATACGGGTATGTTCCCCGGAAAGACCCCCTTTGGGGTTTCGCAGCTCCGAAAGACCCCCTATATTTGACCAAAATTGAGCTCCGAAACACCTTTCATTTTGGTAATTCCAGCTCTAAGAGATCCCCACATTGCTCATTTATTATATTTCTGGGTTTTTTTTCATGCAATTCTCAACCAGAAAAACCAAGAAAAAACCTTGATGTTGACTGTTTGCAGCTCCAAAAGTCCCTATTTTACTTGTTCGCATCTCCAAAAGATCCCTTTTTACCGGTACTTCGTCAGCTCCCAAAGACCCACCACCCCAAAAAGACTTATCTCAGTTTTTGCAGTGTAGAACACTTATTAAACAACAAAATCAATTTCAAACAGAATTTTACAATTTCCCAGCAAACACAAAACGTTTTCGACATCATTCGCAAATGGTTATAAAAGGTTGTCAGAAAACGTTTAAATGTCGGGTTATATAAAGGGCACATTAATGGTATAAAACGTTTTCATAACATTAAATAACATTTGTTGGTAATTTACTGCACAGCAAACACAAATGTTTTACAGAAAACATTTAAATGTCGGGTTATATAAATGGTATAAAAACGTTTTAATAACATTTTTGAAAACTTGGTACAAATCATTCTGAACAGAATGTTATTTTGGGGTTGAAAAATATTTTGCAAAAATGTTTGCCCTAATATTTACAATAACGTTTTTAAAATGTTTTCACGACCTTTATATAACCCGACATTTAAATGTTATAAAAACGTTTTGTAAAAAACATCTTAAGAACGTTTCTGTGTTTGCTGGGTGCAAATATTCTAACATAATGTTATTTTTAAAAGTGTTGACAAAATATTTGGCCAAAAATGTTTGCAAAAAATAGTTCACAATAACATTTCGAAAACATTTTAAAAATATTGTTGTAGTGTGTTTTCATACAAAACGTTTTAAAACGATTTCATGACCTTTATATAACCCGACATTTTAATATTATTAAAACGTTTTTACCTAAACCAAACCCCAAAATATAACTTAAGTTTAAAACGTTTTAAAAACGTTTTTGTGTTTGCTGGGTTCACACCTGCAGCACAGCAAAGAAAATACTTAGTATATTTTTTACATGAATAAAAGGTATAAACCTGTTCCCTAAATAGTAGAAATTGACAGTTTCATAATATAATTAAAAATCAAATTGGAAGTAATTTTATAATACAAATTTCACGCAATTGCATACATACATTTTAAAGATAGCAGTGCATTAATTCATATGAAGGTATTTGCATACCTGGCTAAGGTAATTGCACAGTAACATTTCATGATATGTAAAAATTCGTATCGGAAATTTTCAAAAGATATAATTCAAAATAAAAATTGTAAATTTACTTCATAATTAAATTACAAATCTGTAAATGTACATGTAAGTGTACAGGCTTATAATATTATTTCTTACAAACCACTTGACCTGTAAAGTCCGTTGTAAAGAGTGGATCATTCATTACCAGATTTGACTCCCGTTCACCTTTATGCTTATACGCTTGTCTAACTATTCGAAGTCACTGTTCTGTGACTTACGAACCACCGAAGGTAATGAACTGAAAACTCAATTCGCTCTGTCTACGGAGGAGGTATGGCTACTTCAAAGATTGAAAAGGATGACACGTACCATGCATGAATTAGAGAATAAAAGATAGGATTTTGTCTTTTGCCTATCCAATATCGTGTCATAATGGATGGGCTGGCCAATATTTTGAGTAGTGGATGCTAAAAAAGTATAATTTTTTCGGGAATTTTTTATAAGGACAATTTGCTTTAGTCAGGACATCCCCGTTGTTTAAAATGAACGAAAACGTCACGAACATCTAAGCCGCCGAACCGCGTTCTTAATTCTTAATAAGACCTAGAATTATAATATATACCTGGTTTAAATATTACGGATTTCCAATCTTCTTTAACTTTATGGTAGCTACATACTCCGAGTATTCGACGTAGAATATTCGATGTAATTTTGTCTTCGTTATTTAATATAATTATTCCAATTCTACTTCCAGTAATGTTAAAACTTCTAACACATGTTTAATGACATAAAATCGATAATATGTTACGTCGAATGTCGAAATAATTATATTATCGATTTTGCGCCATCAAACATTTGTTAGAAAGCTGTTAGAAGTTAAACATTAATGGAAACATGGCAGATTCCTCCCATATCTGAGCAATTTGACAAAAGATTGATCGACCCTTCAAATAATCTACTAGACCAGCACTGGGACTAGGCTACTGTTTCCATAGGAATCTAACATCTCCTAAAAAATCAGCAAGTAGTCGATTGTAAGGTTCAAAAAATCTTTCCATAATTTGTCTAGATTCAGGTAGAATTGATCCGTGAGTTTTCTCTCCATTCTTGGTCACCCGATGTTGTTTTACAAATTTTTTATCAAAGTCAGACATATGAGGTAGTTCGGTTTCGTTGAGTGGATCTGTGAGATCAAAAAAAAAAAAAAAAATAGAGGAAAATGACTTCAAGTAAATAAAAAAAGTTTGGGATTCTTTTATAATGATTCTCTTATGAATGTCAAACTTGAATTTTCGGCGAAAAGGAAAGTTTTCTTTGTAAAATAAATACTTTACCTACTGACCGAGTCCGAGATACATTCTTTTACTTGTGTCAACAGAGATTCAACGTTGAAATACTAACCTGCGACAAATGGGTAGACCTACTTACAGTTGTGGAATAATGTTTTAGAATAACAGTATTTAGCTCTGACAACATTTAACGTATTTAGAATTGTTTGTGAAGATTTCATAATTAAGTTTATCCCATGTTTACCCCCCCTCCTATCCCTCTGTCTTTACATGAAAACGTGGCTTCAACGATTCCCATTGTCGGAAAATCTCGAAAGCCTTTGCGGTTGACGTTTATCGATGTGGGCACATCTTCACTGCGCACATTGAATTTCGCAGTATTGCCCAGTAAAGACATGCCCATTGATAATACGTCATGATGATGAGGCGTCCAAGTGAAAGGCTTTTGCAATTTTCCAAAGTTTTGACTGCAAACTTTTTAATTACCGCGCAACCAATAATTCATCTTTAAATTGCCATACACGTACCTACGCCCAAAAATCGAAAGACTTTCGGTAATATATTGAGTTCCTTGTGTCGATGCCAGTCTTCGGTACGGATTATACGCATCTGATCTTTGAAAACGCGCCGCCAATCACCAACCAGACCAATATATATTGATCTTACCACTTGCTGAAAATGCAAAAGCAGAGAAAAATAACCGAATCTATTATTGAAACCTACCATGAAAACAGTATGTTTCCAAATTTTGAGTTGCATTGCTCTAGCGGTTTTGATATGAGAAGCAAAATATGATAGTAAATACTTCTGACTGTGGTGTACCCATATTTGTGTTCACAACATCTACACGAAACATATCTCGGGCGTTAAATTTTACTGGGGTAATGGGAGAAGTATGAGCTTTCATCAGATACCAAAATCTACGTTTCTATGAATGAAAATTGGGGACGAGGCTGTCGATCGGGTCACAGATAATAGTGCATGAGCCCCGTCCCCTCATTGGGGTGTTTGGTAGTCATGGGGGGGGGCAAAGGGCAAAGCTGCACTTTTACCATATGTAGTTGACATCGTGGGCTACACAAAAATGCTTGATAGCAATTGGACCGGAGTAGTTTTTGTGAGAAAAGGTCATCGAACTTTACACAGGGTCAAATTTCAAACTAGTTGAAATTGTGTTAAACACCATTCCAATGTAGGCCTATTCCTCTAGTCATATTCCTATCTAGGACATATCATTCTTGAGTTATTATCGAAAAGGTCAAATGTCAAATTTTTTGGCTATATGGGGGTCAAAAACATCAAAGTGCTCCGATTTTGACAAAAGTGGTGTCAAAATGTTTGTTTTGATAAAATAATTCATATAAGGATAGGACTGCACAATGTTTCGTTACATAGGGGAGAGCGGGGAGTGTTCGCCCTATTTTTTTCAGACACGCCTAGCGATGTCAATTTTAAGGTTAGGGATGACCTGATTAGCCCATGTGAAAGCCCTATGTCTTAGCTATATACGACCACAATCCCAGAACTATAGGCCTTACAATAGCAACAGGATAGAGCAAACAAAAAAGTTTTTCAAAGTGGCGAACTTGCCCCATATTGGGGCAGGTTCGCCCATATGGTGGGGTAAGTTCACCCTAATCACAGAAAGGGTTTAAACATTGTGTAACAATAACATATCCAATGCAAACATTTAGCAAGAGTATACAGGGCATTTATTCTCTTCTGGGGAATCACTAAATTTGTTGCAGGGGTCGGGTCAGGGTCAAATGTAGGGGTCCAAAGTGAGTTTAAACGTATCATATTTACAACTTCTGGGGGCTTATGGATTAGGACATAAACGGTGGTATGAGTAATACTGATACCACATAACTTTAAAAAACATGCTTTTCAGTAGTTTTACCTTGTTTAATGGTATAATTATCAATATTTTGCATAATACGCTAATGGGGCATGTCCGCCCTCTAGTTTGGGGTAAGTCCGCCCGGGGAAGATATGGGGCGAACATGCCCCATCCTCAAAAAAGGGCGAACGTGCCCCTTGTGCACATTTTTGTATTTTCTTCAGGGTATGCAAAATACAAATCGAATAAGGAGTGTATAACTGCATTAAATCTTTTACAAATCCCATATGTTCCAAATACAGATTTCCATTAAAACCATCTGTATTTATGTATCAATGATGATACAACATTATTAATGCAAGAAAAAATTACGTTTTGGTGTAATTTTTTTGTTTTGGCTGCAGTTCGACGAACACGTCCCTTTATGTCGCGTAGCTAATATGAGAAGTTTATAATGACCTATGTCACCTAATTTTGCCATCATCAAATCCCCCGAAAGCCGTAGTGCTGAGAAACAAGGGGTGGGCGAACCTACCCCTAGGGCGAACACTCCCCGCTCTCCCCTACGTAATGCATCAAAATATGTAAGGTCAATGATGCACAGTGACATCGCCCCGATATCTTCATAGTAGAAATCGCCATGGTAGGTTGAATCCACAGCCACCTATGACCATTTTATTCGGACCTTATGAGATGCATATTATTAGCGAAGTGACTTTACTAAGGCTACTGATAGACGGGGTAATTGATTTCTCGCTCTGTGAGCAAGCTTGTATACGACATTGCGGTCAATGGTTATACTCTCTCCACTTGAGTGAGTGCCGCTATAGCCTGCTGCGCGCTGTAGTCCATATAGGACAACGCAATATAAAATTGAGAGTTTTGGTCAAATTTTGACTTCAAAGCGCACGGCCAATTTTCAAAGCGCACGCTAACGACTATAATATCTGTTCAACACGTATTTTCAAGTGTATGAGACCACATCTGGTTTCTTGAGAAAAATTCATTTACGGGAGATATTCATCATTTTGTAACCCAGTATCCGAAGATTTTCGTCTGATATCAAAATCGTGCATAGCAATTCACGTGTATGGATCCCGTGTATTCATTTTAATGTCTCTGCTGCACCAAATAATTATTAGCCAGGCGATGTTGGTGTGTGATGCCTAAATGGTACTTGACCTACTATGCTGTGTTACAAAGTGGTACCTCCCAACCCTAAGGCTCACCCACTATAATACATGATAGGGTCTTTTAGCCTCTTTTTATCTTTTCAGTTTCTGTTTCCGTATCCGTTTTCGTTTTCGTAAGTTATTGTTATTCTGAAGTGTTGGCCTCCCAGGTGTAACCAATATTTTATTCTAGCCTTTGCAACTTACAAATAACTTTTTCTGGCTTCAAAATTTCAGGTAAATAGCTCATTTAGACAAAAGAAATATCTAAATTTTACGGTCCAAAATTCACGAGAAATTGCACGGCTTCGTTTACTTGTGTGTACTTACGCCTAGGCGTGACTTACTTGTCAAAATAGTCGAGCATTTAACTAATCGGGATACTATTCATTCATTTCATAGGTTGGGCTATCATACGAGATCCGAGTTTATTTTAAATGTTTATTTTTGTGGAGCTGATATTTGTCAGTCATTGATCATACTGATAAATTTCGCAAAGAGGGAGGGGGAGATACTTGAGACTGACAGACTGAAGAAGTGAGAGTGGGAGGGGGCGAGGGAGAAAGAGAGCAGAGAGAGTGACGGAAAGACTAGAGTAGAAGAACTCGAGAAGAGAGAGAATGGACCGGGGAGGGGGAGGGGAGACTGATTCGGAGGGGGAGGCGAAATAGGGATATATACATTGATACGAGGGAAGGGCGACATTGCGACCATGCACATATATGCATGTAGCCATGATTTATTGTGGTGCAACTGGCTCGTAATCGGACCTTTTGTGATTTAAGGGTTCATTTTCAACGTTTTTACAGAAAAAGTGCACCTTTTCATTCGGATTGGTATTTTGACATATCAATTTAACAACATCAAAGACGAGAGCACGATAGGCCATTAAAAACACCGGTGTTCCATAATCTTGCCTCTCCAGCCTTTATTGACACAGGCATTCACCTCTAATGAAATAAGCTGATTGGTACTTCAAAGCTATCGTATCTGAACAATAAACTTACGAAAACTGAAAAGATAAGACGACCCACAGTTAATAAACCCCGCCTTTATGAAGACCTGCTAGTCGAGGAGAGAGATCATTGAAGACCCAGTAAAACCGTGAAGTTCAGTACTGTTTTGTTTTAAGTAGGGTACCTGCAGGTAATATGGGACCATTAAGGACATTTAGCTTATGTGCATAAAAACTATAGAAGATATGCCCAAAAGAGATTGTTATGATGAACACCCTGTCCTTTAAGATTAATAAAACAGGCAATGTTGTCTTGTTTTTATGTTTGTTTGGACGCTATGACGTCAAAATGACGTCATCGTCAAGTGTCCCATATTACCTGCATGTGCAGGTAATATGGGACACTGTGTTATCTCTATGGTGAAAATCAAAATGTTCAGAAAATCACTCTTTTGTTCTAAAAACATTTTTGTTACATGATTTTGAATATTAAATGCAATTTCAACAAGAAAATTCAATTTTCTATATAGTTTTGCTATTCGCATTGACAATGCACACAATTTCCTATGTGTCCCATATTACCTGCACCCATTCAGTTG